>NW_026700601.1:0-39160 GCF_030435755.1 Ochotona princeps
AGGTTGCTGGCGTTCCGGGTGAAGATACACATCTGACAGGCACCTGAGTTCTTCCGGTGTACATACACTCGGGTCTCTGTGACGAGGGGACGACACTTGCGGTGTACGACACCCCATCTTTATTCGAATCTTCGTGTCCTCAAGCATGCAGTCTAAAGGGCATACACTGTGAGACTTCCGAGAGCTGACTCGATAAAATATTTTTTTCTTGTGGCGATAGAACTGCTTTTGCACGCGCCTGTCGAGTGTCGTACGTGGCGTCATACGCTTGGGAAGAAGAAGAAGCAGCAGAACAGTTGAAAACATAATTCGTCTCGTCATCAGCAGTAATATTCGAGATGGAAAACTTTTCTTCTACTAAATTCATCGACGTAGGTATCACAGAAGCAGTATTTGTGGTGTCGCTACTACTGCTGTTGCTGCTGTTGCTGCTCCCCCACACTGGCGCAGGAGATACTCCGACAGACGTGCTGCTGGTGTGGGTGCCGCTGCTGCTGTTGCTGCTGCTGATGCTGCTGTTGTTGCTGCTGGTACCTCCATGAAACACCTGCGTCTCTGCATTGGCAAAAACTCATTCGCAGCAGCACAAAATCAAACACAGGCAAAATTTTCAGAATTGTGCCATCAGCAATACCATTAGCACACCTACAAAACTTCAAGCTGACTACAATGCACATGTTGCATGGAGTCTACTTTTTACAGCACAGTAGACGTACGTATTGTATCAAACATATACCTAGCACATATATATGTATATATATACATAGAGAGAGAGAGAAAGAGGATATACACAATGAGGTAGGCCTTGCTCACATATCTCTCTCTGCTCTCTATATATATATTATACATGTACATATATAAACACGCCCTTGCACATTGTACCGTACACAAGTATATATATACATACACATTGCACATTTCCCCGTATATAAGTATATATACATATATATATAAACGCGCACTGCACATCTTCCCAGACAAGTAAATATATGTATTTATATATATATGGACATATATATAGTATATATATATATATACACGCACTGCACATCTTCCCGTATACAAGTATATATATATTTATTTATTTAAGTATGTGCTGCACATTTTCCCCTACACAAGTACATATATATATATGTATTAACAGGTTCTGCACAGTTTCCCGTATACAGATATATTCATAAATAAACAAGCACTGCACATTTCTGCATACATATACACGACATATCATACATCTGTGTGAATTTACGATAAGAAACGAGTGCAGCAACCACATCAAGTCGGCAAATATGTACATGTGTAAATGTATGCATACATATATTATATATATATATATATGAACATGTACATATGAATATATATGATATATATATATATATATATGTTCCCGTTTGTGGACTTACGAGACGAGAGGCATGTAGCAGCAAGAAGAAGTCGGCAGAGGCGTGTGCGCCAGTCCCTCCAATTACCAGAGACATTCGGACAATCTTCTTCTCCGAATATCCATCGCTGCAGCAAAAGCAGCAGCAACACTGAAAGAAATTTACAGAATAATATTGGTGACAAGCAGTATTACTTCACGAGAGATGCAGTGACGCAATAATAACAGCAAGCAACCTCTACAGATAGTGACAGCAGCATATGCAGCAGCACCAGCAGCATCCGCAACTTTTCGTACTACGAGTGTGAAGAAGCCCACCACACGGACAGCAGAAGCACCAGCAACACCAGAAGCAGTACTCACAACAGCAAGACAAGCAGAAGTAGTAAGAGAGCTGGCAGAGAGTGCTGCAGCACCCACATGAGAAAGCGACAGCAACACAGCAACGAAAGTAGTAGCAGTAGGAGAACTAACAGCGGGTGTGCAGTAGCCACATGAGAGAAAGCAACAACAGATGCAGCAGCAGCAGCAACAGCAGCAATATAGCACATAATGGTGTAGTAACGATACTGACACAACAGCAGCAGCAGTAGCATTGAGAGCGAGTGCTGCAGCAGCCACATACAAGCGGCAGTAGCAATATTGATATCAATACTATACAGGGGAACACCAGCGACAACATCATAAGCGCAACAGCAGCAGTACAAGTAACAGCACTACTGTATATATATATATAAATGAGCAAACAGCCCTCACATCCACGCAGCAACAACAACAGCAGTCGCATATACACGCGAGAACACCAGTCAACACATCAACGCAGCAGCAGCAGTAGTAGCATTAACATGCAGTGCTGCAACAGCGACAGGAATAATGAGCAGCACCAGCAGCAACACTGTGTGTGTGACAGCTATCCGCAGCAGCCACATCATGTAGCAACAGCAGGAGACGAAGAGTGGTGCAGCAGCCATATTCATGGGGGAGGAGGAAGAGGAGCAGCAGCAATATTATCGTGAGGGTATACGAGCGGCAGCACTACAAAATAGCAACAGCCACATGAACATCAACAGCACATGTATTGAGCAGCAGAGAAGCATCTCAATTTGCACAAGTATTGTAATAAGTTACACTGGTATTACACGCTGCAGCAGCAGCAGTAGTAGCATCTACAGCAGCAGCGCCCTTTTAAACAAAAAAAAAGCAGCTGCAGCAACAGTACCGTCTGCATTCACACGAGCAACAACAGCAGCAGCATAGCAGCAGCAGCATAGCAACAGCACAGACCAGCAACAATAGCAGCAGAGCAAGAGTAGCACGAGCTACAACAACAGCATAGCATCAGGACGAGAAGGAAGAAGAGTAGCGGAAGTATCAGGGGGTCGACTGGTTCCGACAACGTATTATCATTATCCACACGCACATACAAACACATGTACTGCTGGCCTCCCAAAAATGCGTATTTTGTATCGACAGAACATGAGGAAGTAGAGTGGGTAGAGGCAACGAAGCAGAGGCCTGGAGGAAACGAGTGGAGGGTGTGTGTGGATATATTCACATGCTCCTGTCACATACATATATATATATATATATACAGATATATACATGAAATAATCTCTACATACACGTGTCCGGATATACACTTAGTGACGCTCAGATATGCAAGCCTCTAAAGGAATTACTCATATATATATATATGTCAACGTGTACTTCTGTATTTGCAGGTATATATATGTGCACACACACATATAAAAGCAGATAGACATACATCCACGTTGGCAAGTACATAGATTTGTACAGACGTACAGTAAGCTAATGCTGACATATACAGCCCTTCACACAATTACTTATATATATATATATATACATATATACATTTGTACGTACATATATGCAATGAGGTTGAGACATACTAACCTCTACGCGGCTCTACCTACGCATATATATATATATATTCATGTATGCATATATATATATATATATAGTACGTATATTATATGTATATATATTTATACGTAATTAGATACACACATACATGTGCAGACATACATTAGATGGTATACATCCGCACCATGACACTGCTTATATAAACATATGTACATGTATATGCAAATGTATAGGTATATATATATATATACATAGATACATACATAGATACGTACATACATACATACATACACACGAATATACATATGTGTGTATATATAATTATACACGTGAACATTAATTTACATTTGTACATTCATACATAAGATGATGTTAAGACACGCCTCCCCTCGTCAAACTACTCATATATATATATATATATATACATACACATATGTACATATATATATATACGTATATATAAGTATATGTATGTATATGTATATATATATATATATGTATATATGAAAACAAAGTACATATATTTGAAACAGACATACCTTTAAGAAGATACAGCCCCATCACACTACTGATATATATATATATACACACAAAATATATATGTAGACAAACACCTACACACTCTTCTGCTCCAAGTGTGAAGCCTTACACACTCACACCACACCTACACATCCACGCAAATCTCCCCTAGTGTACAGGAACACACACATATATATGTACAAGTATATGCATAATATATATGTTTTATATTGGTGTGTGTACACATGTATATATATATATTTATATACACTAACAAATACGCAAAATGCAATCTTGCTGTACGTATCTCTACGCAGCTCCCTCGACTCATAATACGAATCACACATATATTTGTATATACATATATATAAATTGATACAAATATACATATGCAAAAATATAATACTTGTACTGCCTACACGCATATCAGCACCATGTTGTATATATTTATATATATGTAGCAATACATATATATATCTATAAGTGCTACCTGTATGTGTGCGATGTCGGAGCACACGTATAGATAAAAGATACATGTATACAGCTTTGCTCTACCTATTCAATACACTATGACTATATGCCTGTACACATATATATATATATATATGAAGACCTATACAGTAAAAGATAACATCTACTTGCCTATATATATATATATAGCGTATACATATCTGACACGTACGTATTATATATATGCATACATGAAATTCAATATGGTGGCAGAAAAGGTCTCCTTGCCTATACATACATATATACATATGTGCATATACACATATATATACCTCTACGAAAAAAGAAACCGTCTTTATGCATATATATATATATATATGTATATATGTATGTAGCTTACACATATGTAGGTATATATATTAATGCAAAAAGAACAGGACTGCAGCATAACAGCCGCACGGCAGGGCATACTCGACCCTTTGAAAAGTTGTGTTCGAAAAACGTCTGTCTTCTCACAATGACCTCATGAAATACAAAAATCCCCTCCTCCTCTAGTTTTTCGTTTCAGCAAAAAACCGGCTACACACGAACCTGAAGAAGTGCAGATGTCCGTATACCGGCCTCCTGCTGCTGCTGCCGAATTCGCTCTCTGGCGGTATGCGACCCCTCGTACAACTCCCTCAGCATCGTGAAAGCAACGTAGCATTCACCTTGCTATCGTCGTTATTACTCATGCTGCCAGCACGATTATTATTGTTGCTGGTGCTGCGACGGCTACTATTTTTGCCGCTGCGTATACTGCTGCTATGACGGCTGCTCCTGCTATGACTGCTGCTCCCGCTATTACTATTGCCGGTGCTGCTGCAACTGTTCTTACTTTTACTGCTGTTGCCATGAGTATAACTAGTGCTGTTGTAGTCGCCGTTGCTGGGCTGTGGGTGGTAACATTGTAGTTCATGCTATTGCTGCTGTCAGCAAGAAGATGTAAACGGCGGAAGGCACTAGTGAGCCCGTTGGCAGTAGTTGTCGTTGTAGTCAGAATCTCTTCTGCATGTGGTGTCTGCAGGTGTTGCTTTATTATTGTAGTACTCGGATATAATACACGTAGCAATCTCGTGAAATGATTCGTCATGAAAAAACGGTTTTCTTCCTTGTTCCCAGCAAAGCCTCCTTGTCCATCAGAAGAGCAGTTGTACTGCTGCTCCTGCTGCTGCTCTTGTTGCTGTTGCTGCTGTTGCTGCTCTTGTTGCTTGTATGTGCTGCTGCTGCTGCTCTTGTTGCTGTTGCTGCTGTTGCTGCTCTTGTTGCTGTTGCTGCTGCTGCTGCTCTTGTTGCTGTGTTGCTTGCTGTTGCTGCTCTTGTTGCTGTTGCTGTTCTTGTTGCTGTTGCTGTTGCTGCTGCTGCTGATACTGATGGGGAAGTGCAGACCCACCTTCACCAGCCGATGTGGCTGTAGTACAAGGCTGCAGAAACCGAGGTGAAGAATTGCAGCAGCAACGTTATTTTCACTATTATCATCCCTAGTAATCTTTTACGACCAGCAGCAGTAGCAGCTGTAGCTGCAGTAGCAGGGGCAGCAACAGCAGCAGCAGTGTAGCAGAAGTCGCATTAGTAGTAGTAGCAGGAACATGTCCGACGTTGGATCGTGCTGCAGTAGTTGCTGCCACTCTCCACAGCAGCAATAGCCACAGACTCCAAAACAGCACCAGCAGCAGTTGTTGCACTAGCAGCAGCAGCACTGGAAATGGGAGGGGGGAAGCGTTGTGCTTCTGCTGCTCCTGCTGCTGTTGCTGCTGCTGCTGTTGCTGCTGTTGCTGCTGTCTGCTGTTGCTGCTGTTGCTGCTGCTGTTGCGGCTGTTGCTGTTGCTGTTGCTGTTGCTGCTGTAGTTGTTGCTGCTGTAGTTGTTGCTGTTGCTGCTGTAGTTGTTGCTGCTGCTGCTGTAGTTGTTGCTGCTGCTGTTGCTGGAGTTTCGCTGGTGGTGGCTGCTGCTGTTGCTGTAGTTGTGGCGGTGGCTGCTGTTGTTTCTGTTGTTACTACTGCAACTGCAGCAGTAGACAGTACTGATGAGATCCATCGACTTATAACTAATAGTGTCGCGGCAAAAAGTCTATGACTACTCATACGGGGACTGCGTGAAACGCTCAGGAGAAATGCATGCAGGCCCGTGAGTAGACCAGGGTAAAAATTCAACAAAGCGACACCTGCTGCTGCTGCTATTCCTTCTCTTTCGATATTTCCGTGTGTTGTTTGTTTTAAAGGGTTCGTTTTTTGTATTCAAAAAGACTGTTTCTCTGTTGCTGTAGTATCACATGCAGTCGACGGTTGTTCTTTATTAGTCATTCCACATATTAGATTGGTGTGATGTGGCATTGAAAATGAAGAGAGCTCAAAGAGAGAAGAGTCTCCTCTACTGTAGTATATTGACGGTTTGCTTACAACATCTGCTATAGTGTACAGACACTGCAGCGCAAGCAGCAAAACTGTGGGGTCTTGCTGCTGTTGCGGTCCATGCTGCTGCTCGTGCTGGTGTTGTTCTAAGCTACAGGCAGACGCAGTAGTAGTAGTGGCAGTAGTAGTAATATTATGTTTATTGCTGCCGCTGCTCCTACTATCGCTAGTACTATAATCACTGCATGCGCGGGTAACTCGGTTGCTGCTGGTGCTAGAGTTGCTGCTGCTACAGTCACCACTACCACTGCCAGGACCTATGTCACTACTGCTGCTGCTTGGCTCATGAGATAGTTGCGGAAGAGACACAGAGGAAAGCAAAAGCTGCAGCAATTCATGCACACATACACCCAGAAGAGTCCCGGCTGCAACATATATATTACCCATACGAGGAAGCGGCTGGCTGATGCTTTCTATCGCAGCTGCAGCTGCAGCTTCCAATATATGTGTTGCTGCTAGCCGCGTTTGTTGCTGATGTCAATCTACTTACTGCTCTCCGACTTACTGCCACTGTTGCTGGCTCTTCCTTTCGTACTACTACTACTACGACACCTGCTGAAGGAATATCTTGTTGGTTGCTGCTTTCATACTGCTTGTTGACATGATGGACGCTGGTGCTTTTGTAGTTCGTACTCCACTCAGTGCTGGTGGACCATGCGTAGTGTTCTCTCCTGCTTCTACTTTTGTTACTGCCGCTGTCCCACGTGATGCTGCACGTACAGCAGCAGCAGCAACATTCCTCCCACATGTCTTAGTCGAATTATCATTTTGCTGCCAAGTGTTGTATTTCGCTCTCCGAAGAGTGTGCTCTGGCTGCGAATGCTCCTGTTTCGACTTCAGCATCCTTGACCACAGCATGTCTTTCACGTCTTCCGCTGCCCTGCTGCTGCAGCTCCTCCTCCTCCTCCCCTCCTCTTCCTCTTCCTCCTCCTGATTCTTCTCTCCGTGCTCGTAGCTGCTAGCTGCGGTTGCTGCTGCTGCGGTTGCTGCTGCTTCTCATCTTGCCGAACCTGCTCTATCGATCCGCTTCTTCTAGCGTCTCCTGCCTTCGATGCTGCTGCTGTTGCTGCAGCTGTTGCTGCAGCTGGTGTTGGTCTTTTTGTTTCTGCTGCTGGCACTGCGCCTGCTGTTGTAAGAGCATCACGTAGAAAGCATTGAAACGCAGAGGCCATGCTTCAATGAACGTAAACATACACAAGTTGTAATACGAGTAAAATACATTCACCGCTACTGCGAACTGTTTGTGTCCCGGTAAGTCTCACAGCAGCAGCAAGGGCTCCACCCCACAGATAAAAGCTCATAGTATTGAGATACGAAGTAGTCGTAGAAGACTGAGGAAGCAGGAAAAGCTGCTGCTGTTGCTCCCCTCCTGTTCGTGTTGCTCTCGCTGCTGCCTGTTGGTGTTGCTCGCGCATCCTGTTGGTGTTGCTCTCGCTGGTGCTGCTGTTGCTGTCGTTGATGTGGGTGTTGCTCCTGCTGCTGTGGGTGGTGTTCCTTTGCTGTTGCTGCCGTTGTGTAGTTTTCTCTGTAAGGTGCGGTGGTATGAACATCGTGAAGAGCCTATCTGTCGCTGCTGTGCTTCTCCAATTTCTCTTCCACAGCACATGGCGTCTGAATTTTGCGGTGTTGGTTGTTGTGATAGGGGTAGGAGAGATACATTACATTGCATAGGGTCGAGGTCTCGCTGTTTCTTTCCTGTCAGCCGCTGGATGTTGCCTCTCCTTGTGTTTTACGGTAATTTTCGTTTCCACCGTTACTGCTACCAGCCACTGCTTCTTTATTCTTTGTACGTCCCGCTGCACAAAAAATGTGCAGCTTGTTGATGCATGTGTGGGAGGGTTCTTCATACTAGTTTCTCCACCACATACAGAGCTCTTCCCTTCCTGTTCTTCTCTAGCTGCCGTAGCAGCAGCTCACGTTGAAAACAGCAACACATACGTAATAATACTGTGAAACACGGAAGCAACACTCAACAGAGGTCGATATATACTGCCTATGTTTTCACGTATTAGTAATGTTTCATAGACGCTCGCGTACTGTAGCTCTTTAGAATACAAAGATCCTATTCTCTCCCTCTTCTTCTCTTCCTCCCTCACTAGTACTACTCTTCCAGAGACTCCCTGAGGAATACCCGTACTGCCTCCTCCACCACCTGCTGCTGGTGGTGCTCTTGCCGTACCTCCTGCTGCTGCTGTAGCCGTCTTTCCACCTCCATCTCCTTTTCCTCCTTCTTTTCCTTTGCTTGTCGGTGGTGTTCTTGCCGCTGTTTCTGCTACTGCTGTTGAGCGCTCCTCACGTGGTTGCTGCATGCGAATGATATGAGAGAGCGGGGTCTCCGACTTTTCACATAATGCAGCCATATGCATCAGAACTTCCTGCAGAGAAATGAAAGCGGCTCCTACACTGTGCTTCAGTCTCGTCCTCTTCAGCCTCCCTGATTCAGGTTGAGGAGGTCGAACTACTAATTTCTCCTGGTGTTGCTGCTGCTGTTTTTGTTCACGTCCTTGCCGCTCTGCCTTTTCAGCCCACTGCTCCCTATCCCTTCTCATCATACACTCTCCTCCCTCCTCTTGCTGCTGGGGACGCTGTTGCTGCCTTCGTGCTTCTGGAGCGCTGACTGCTCCTGCTGCTGCTGCTGCAGCAGCGAAGGAAGAAAATGAGAATTTCCTCGTTGCTGCCGCTGCGCTCGACGTTTCCTCGCATGTCCCTATCTGATTCTGTTTTTCTCCCGCTGCTACTACTAGTCCTCCTCTCCCACCCCCTGTAATTCCTTCTCCTGCTGCTTTCTTTCCGATACATACTACCGACTCGTACTGGACAACAGCAGCAGCGGTCGGTTCACGCCCTCCTCCAGTTCCTGCTTCTGCGTCTGCTGCTGCGGATGCTTCTCCTTCTTCTGTCACTGCTGCTGCTCCTGAAGCTGCTGCTCCGCCTCCTCCTGCTGCTGCTGTTGGTGGTGGCGTTCCTGTCGACGTAAGTTCCTGCGGAAGACCCCCACAAGGAGCGATACCTGCGGCGATGTGCTGTAGTAAGAGTAGCAGTCTTTCGCCTTCCTTCACTGCAGCAGCTACAGCAGCTGTTGTTCTAATTTTCATCGAGCTATTCCTTTTCAAAGACTCTTCGATGTACACCATATCTTTCCGACTGCTCTGCTGCCTTTGCTTTTGCTTCTGCTGTTTTTGGTGCTGCTCATACTGTTCTTCAGCTGTTTGTTGTACTTTCACGAACATATACCCCACACTTAATGCTGCTGCTGATGCACGAACAATCGCTCTCACTTGCTGCTCCACCCGCCAGACAACATTCGATGAAAAGTCACCATCTTCAGTTATCATTCCCTCCTGCTGCTCCTCCTTCTGACCAGTCCAACTACAACATCCAAGCGCCTCCTGCTGGTGCCTTTTCGGTTTATTATCCTTCGGTTGCTCGTGGTGCTGCTGTTGCTGTTGTTTCTTGTGCTTCCCCGCCCCGTTGCAATCGTCCTGGAGCTCCTGCTTCTCCCTCCTCCTCCTCTCCTCCTCCTTGTTCTCCGGCGCTGCCGCTGTTGCACTCATCTTTTTCTACTCACTATCGCCCTCTACCTGTCCTTCACACCTGCATGTACAACACTTTTTCACTTACTAACCCCTTCTCGCTTTCCTTCACAGTTTCAATTACAACAGTCTTTCCTCCCAAACCTCCTACTACCTGAGCTGCTGCTGCCACTCTCGTGCTATTACCACTCATACTGCTCGCATCTGCTGCATTTGCTGCTGCCGTGGGTGCTGTTCTACTGCTTGTGCTGCTGTCGTGGCTGCTTTTCTGCTGCTTCTACTACCTTTATGCTATCCCTTCAGCGTGCGTGATGTGATCTCTTACTATTACTTCTAAAACTCGCATCGAACCTACTGTCACACTACTACTATTACTTAGACAACTGCTGCTGCTGCCACAATTTGCTGGTCACGGAAGAAAGCGCGGCATATTTTTTTGCAGAGATCTTGTGTTTTGCTGAAAGTTGTTCAAGAGTGCTAACTGTGTGGAGGAATCTATTTTGGTGGAAATCTCCTTTGTGTCTTCTCTGTGTGTGGAAGTTTTTTTAATGACTTGTTTCTCGGTTTTCTTTCCTTTGTGTAACCTTACTGCCCCCAAGTCATTCACGGAAGTGCTCCCAAAGCACTCCTTCAATCTGGAGCCTACATTTCTACCATACCCTGTGTAAATACAGAATATGACACGCGCGCGTGATCTGTATATATGTGTATGTGTGTTCGTGTGTCTGTGCAAGTGTGTAGATTGTGTGTCTTTGTGTGTGTGTGTGTGTGTGTGTGTGTGTGGATGTGGATGTGTATTACATGTGCGCGCCAGTATGTATGCTTCTTATATATATATATATATATATATTAGGGCAGCAGGTATGACGCTTTAGTTTTTCAGTTGTGGTCTGGGAACTGCCCGTAGAGTCTGGTCACGGTCTTGCTCCCTTTCTCTGTTAAGTCTAAATTCTTCTATTATGGCCGTAATCTGCAAAGGTATAACCGTCAATAAATAGATAGTTATTATTGTGGTCAGTTTCAATGCGTCGTACAGCAGAGAAGTGCTGTGCAAGTTTGAAAGAATATGGCATTGTCTGTGGATCCGCAATGAGAACCACCAGCACTAACGTAGCGCACGCAGCTAGCCCTTCTAGCAACGCTTTTCGTCCTGCTGCTAGGGCTGCAGAGGCTGGCGTTGCTACTGGTATCCCGCCTACTACTGCTACTCGAACCTTTGAGTGCGGCGTGATACGAGTGCGTCTGGGTTTTGAAGATGTTGCCGGACGTACTGCCCATGGTTTATGTTTCTTGATTACCACTACTGGCCGTGGTACTGGACGAGCGGGTGATGATGCCTCTGCGACGGACGGCCGTCGTGGCGCTAGTGCCGACGCGGGTTGTGATGGTGGTATCAGCAGCACGTGTGTGGGCTTATCTTTTGGTAGTAGTGGGCTTGCAGCTGGTACGCCTGCTGGTTGAACTGCGTCCTGGGGTGGGTGTCGTAAATTTCTTGGGAATATTTTTTTTGCTGGGGGATGATTAGGAGGAAGTGAATAGAGACGCTTTCCACTGGGTTGGTAATATGTTGATCGGAGGTGGGGCAGAGCAGGAGGAGGTGCTGCTGCTGGGAAACCTGCGGGCGCTGTGAGACTGCGTGGTGGTGCTGCTGCTGCTTGGAAGCTTTGCAGAAGAGGAGCTGCTGCGGCTGGTGCTGCTCCTGCTCCTCTTTGTTGCGCTGATGCCAGTGGCAATGCTACTAGTACGGTCTCTGGTCCGTATCGTGGTGCTAGTGCTGCTTTTACTTCATAAATTGCTGGCTGTGGCGCTCTGTAGTTTGCTGCGTGTGGCGCTGCGGTAGGAGCTGCAGGACTATTACTAGTACCATTTGCAATTACTCTGCGAGGTGCTCCAGGCGCAAAACCATTTGTACCACTTTGCAAACGACACTCTACCAGCTGGTGCTCCAGCCGCAATACCATCATTACTAACATTTGCAATCGATACTGTACGAGCTGCTCCAGGTACACGTTGACGTAGATGGTTTCTTACTTTTTCCTGTGGTGGTCCTGCTGCTTCGTGGAATGGGACGGTCACTGCTGTTGCTTGTGCGAAGGGTACTACTAATACTATTAATCCTACTGCTACTGCTGCCGACGGTACGATACGGATTGCACATGCCAAAGCAGCCATGGCCACACAGCGGTGCTTTCAGGAAGGCGTTCTCGCCACAAGTTCACACCAGGGCGGCCGGGTAAAAAGAAGTGTGGGGTGGGCTGGCCGCGGTCGCCCCGGTGCTCTGGCGACAGCGTTGGGACAGTCTGTGTTTTGGAAACCCACTGACTGGAAGAACAGTACACATACGCAGTGTCATTAGCAGACTCTTCTAAACGTGTAGAGTATTAGGAAGTAGAGGGCTTTCGGGATCCTACCAAGCGTTCGTTGTTGCACCAGGCTTGGTGTGCGGGGAAGTGTTGTCGCTGTGTTGCTATGGCTGTATTCGCTCGTGCAGCGTCAACAACCCGTATGTCACGAAAGGGAAGTCGACTTAGCGCTTTTTTCATGGGTAGGTCTTATACGAAAACGAAAATTCAAGTCTTCTCGTAAGTCCCGCTTAGGAGCTGCTGTGGTGATTGATACGCGAATAGAATTTGCTTGGGTGTCCTGTGTTGCTGTGGGGTGTCTGTGTGTACATGGTAGCACCAGTAGTAGTTAGTATAGGACGAGAAGGGGAGGAGGACGACGACGAAGAGCAGCTGCAGTGTGTTCTACGTACGGTGTCTGTACGTACATGGTAGCACTACTAGTCGTAGGAGGAGGACGAGGAGAAGACGAGGACCACGAGCAGCAGCAGTGTGTCCTACGTACGGTGTCTGTACGTACATGGTAGCACTACTAGTTGTAGGAGCAGGACGAGAAGACGACGAGGACCACGAGCAGCAGCACTGTGTTCTACGTACGTGTGTATGGGTCCACGAAGGGGAGAACGGGGGAGGCCGATATCACAGCGGGGTGCGCTTGCCGAGGCGGGCTCACTCCATTCCGGTAGTCACGCTGAGCTGGATGTGCCCCTGTGCTGCCTTAGGTGGAGGAGGTATGGCGTCTCTTGCGGTGTGTGTTATATATCTCTCCTCTGTTTCTGCGCTGTTGGGCGCGTTTGTGTCGGTCTGTCTCAACGAGAGAAGCGGTGACAACTCGTTGGTATGAGACATGGTGCCTAATAGCTGCTGCTACTGCTCTCTTACGAAGACTAGTACTAGCAGCGATAGTCCTCGAATGAATGTGGCGTTACGAGTACTAGTAGTGACAGTAGTTGATATATAAGGGTCCGTCCGCCCTATACGGTACGTGTCTAGCTGTGTCTGTGCGCCCTCTGTACTAGAACAGTTCCTAGTAGTACTGGGAGTAAGACTGGTCGAAAGTGTAGAGAAACCATGTACCTATGTATGAGTAGAGTCTTTATGTGCGCGCTTGTGTGTGCCTGTATGTATGTATGTGTGCGCTTGGTGGTGGTGGTGTTCGACGGGGCCCGGGCCGCTTCCACGTACCTTATATATTGTGACGGAGAGAGGTAACGTACGCGGCACACAGAGAGGACGACGAGGAGATGGTGCACGGGACCGAGGCAGGGGTAAGTGTACGACCTCCTGTTGCTGCTACGCTCTGCTGTTGCCCCATGGTGCCCTGCCTACAGTACTCTGCGTAATTGTATATAAACATATATATCCATATATAGTAGTTACAGGATGATTTCTATTGAGATTTCAGCAAAAACTGCTAATATTACTCTTATTATGTTAGTACGTAATTACGAAGCACATGTCTCCCTCCATTTCTTGGTCTTTTCCTCTTAACACTTATATGCTACTACTACTACTAGTAGCGGTAGTATGACTACTAACACTCTCTACAAAGGTGTACTATCACTCCTACAATTGTTCATAGTGTTTTTGCACTTCTAGTACTACTACTATTGTCTGTGTATTGTTCTGATGTACTATCACTCCTTGTGTATATGTATACTGCTGGCGTACTATTTTAGTAGCAGTAGTCTCTATACCGGCTTTTTGTACTAAATTTGAGCCGACTCACCTGCTCATCTGCTTCAACTGCCTATCTACTATCAGTACACTAATCAGTATTTTACACTGTTGATAGCCGTACTAAAACTGAACCGACTCAACTACTCATCTACTATCAGTACACTAATCGATATTTTACACAGTTGATAGCCGTACTAAAACTGAACCGACTCAACTACTCATCTACTATCAGTACCCTAATCGATATTTTACACAGTTCACAGCCGTACTAAAAATTGAACCGACTCAACTACTCATCTACTATCAGTACACTAATCGATATTTTACACAGTTGACAGCCGTACTAAAAATTGAACCGACTCAACTACTCATCTACTATCAGTACCCTAATCGATATTTTACACAGTTGATAGCCGTACTTAAGCTGGACAGACTCAACTGCTCATCTACTATCAGTACACTAATCGATATTCTACACAGTTGATAGCCGTACTTAAACTGAACAGACTCAACTGCTCATCTACTATCAGTACACTAATCGATATTTTACACAGTTGACAGCCGTACTAAAAATTGAACCGACTCAATTACTCATCTACTATCAGTACACTAATCGATATTTTACACAGTTGACAGCCGTACTAAAAATTGAACCGACTCAACTACTCATCTACTATCAGTACCCTAATCGATATTTTACACAGTTGATAGCCGTACTTAAACTGAACAGACTCAACTGCTCATCTACTATCTGTACACTAATCGATATTCTACACAGTTGATAGCCGTACTTAAACTGAGCAGACTCAACTGCTCATCTACTATCAGTACACTAATCGATATTTTACACAGTTGACAGCCGTACTAAAAATTGAACCGACTCAACTACTCTACTATCAGTACACTAACCCATATTTTACACTGTTGATAACCGTACTAAAACTGAACCGACTCAACTACTCATCTACTATCAGTACACTAATCGATATTTTACACAGTTGATAGCCGTACTAAAACTGAACCGACTCAACTACTCATCTACTATCAGTACCCTAATCGATATTTTACACAGTTGATAGCCGTACTTAAACTGAACAGACTCAACTGCTCATCTACTATCAGTACACTAATCGATATTCTACACAGTTGATAGCCGTACTTAAACTGAACAGACTCAACTGCTCATCTACTATCAGTACACTAATCGATATTTTACACAGTTGACAGCCGTACTAAAAATTGAACCGACTCAACTACTCTACTATCAGTACACTAATCGATATTTTACACAGTTGACAGCCGTACTAAAAATTGAACCGACTCAACTACTCATCTACTATCAGTACACTAATCGATATTTTACACAGTTGATAGCCGTACTAAAACTGAACCGACTCAACTACTCATCTACTATCAGTACCCTAATCGATATTTTACACAGTTGATAGCCGTACTTAAACTGAACAGACTCAACTGCTCATCTACTATCAGTACACTAATCGATATTTTACACAGTTGACAGCCGTACTAAAAATTGAACCGACTCAACTACTCTACTATCAGTACACTAATCGATATTTTACACAGTTGACAGCCGTACTAAAAATTGAACCGACTCAACTACTCATCTACTATCAGTACACTAATCGATATTTTACACAGTTGATAGCCGTACTAAAACTGAACCGACTCAACTACTCATCTACTATCAGTACCCTAATCGATATTTTACACAGCTGATAGCCGTACTTAAACTGAACAGACTCAACTGCTCATCTACTATCAGTACACTAATCGATATTTTACACAGTTGACAGCCGTACTTGAACCGACTCAACTACTCTACTATCAGTACACTAATCCATATTTTACACTGTTGATAGCCGTACTAAAACTGAACCGACTCAACTACTCATCTACTATCAGTACACTAATCGATATTTTACACAGTTGATAGCCGTACTAAAACTGAACCGACTCAACTACTCATCTACTATCAGTACACTAATCGATATTTTACAAAGTTGATAGCCGTACTTAAACTGAACAGACTCAACTGCTCATCTACTATCAGTACACTAATCGATATTCTACACAGTTGATAGCCGTACTTAAACTGAACAGACTCAACTGCTCATCTACTATCAGTACACTAATCGATATTTTACACAGTTGATAGCCGTACTAAAACTGAACCGACTCAACTACTCATCTACTATCAGTACACTAATCGATATTTTACACAGTTGACAGCCGTACTAAAAATTGAACCGACTCAACTGCTCATCTACTATCAGTACACTAATCGATATTTTACACAGTTGATAGCCGTACTTAAACTGAACAGACTCAACTGCTCATCTACTATCAGTACACTAATCGATATTTTACACAGTTGATAGCCGTACTTAAACTGAACAGACTCAACTGCTCATCTACTATCAGTACACTAATCGATATTTTACACAGTTGACAGCCGTACTAAAAATTGAACCGACTCAACTACTCTACTATCAGTACACTAATCCATATTTTACACTGTTGATAGCCGTACTAAAACTGAAGCGACTCAACTACTCAACTACTATCAGTACACTAATCGATATTTTACACAGTTGATAGCCGTACTAAAACTGAACCGACTCAACTACTCATCTACTATCAGTACACTAATCGATATTTTACACAGTTGATAGCCGTACTTAAACTGAACAGACTCAACTGCTCATCTACTATCAGTACACTAATCGATATTTTACACAGTTGACAGCCGTACTAAAAATTGAACCGACTCAACTACTCTACTATCAGTACACTAATCCATATTTTACACTGTTGATAGCCGTACTAAAACTGAAGCGACTCAACTACTCAACTACTATCAGTACACTAATCGATATTTTACACAGTTGATAGCCGTACTAAAACTGAACCGACTCAACTACTCATCTACTATCAGTACACTAATCGATATTTTACACAGTTGATAGCCGTACTAAAACTGAACCGACTCAACTACTCATCTACTATCAGTACACTAATCGATATTTTACACAGTTGACAGCCGTACTAAAAATTGAACCGACTCAACTACTCTACTATCAGTACACTAATCGATATTTTACACAGTTGACAGCCGTACTAAAAATTGAACCGACTCAACTACTAATCTACTATCAGTACCCTAATCGATATTTTACACTGTTGATAGCCGTAGTTCGAACCGTCGTCCAGTGCACAGCAGCATTAGCACCCGTGCCGTCGGGGTCCGTTAATAACACACACGATTACTGCAAGAGCAAAAGCTACAGCAACAATAACTCATGGCAACAGCAACGACACAGCCAACAGCACGTCTTTCAGAAGCGCCGCCAGCAGCTCCATAGGACGACACTACCAGATTAAGAGCAAGAAGCACTATCCGCCCCCACCCGTAGCACTGTCCAGGTGTGCAGTATACACACCACACTCATCAATAACACACACTCTCATATGTATATATACGTATATATGTTAGACACAAACACACGGGAGGTCTACCACGTAATACAATGCAAACCCACACACCACACGGTAACCCTTACTGTACCATACAGAACAAACGGTACGCCTATCATAATACACGAAGACAAGGGGGAGGCCTACGGGGATACACGGGTCGCTCACAATACTACAATACACACACAGACACACACAGGCAGACAGGGGCCTCCACACTAGTAGAGCACCCACCTACACACAAACGCAGGTGGCCTGCACTGCAATAAAAAGAAACACACGCGTAGTCTTCAATACAATACGCACACACACGCACAGGGGTAGCCTACAACATTGCAATGCACACACCCACACGAGTAGCCAACAGTATGACAATACACACACCCACACGGGTAGCCAGCAATATTACAATACACACACCCACACAAGTAGCCAGCAATATTACAATACACACACCCACACGGGTAGCCCGCAATATTACCATACACACACCCACACGGGTAGCCCGCAATATTACAATACACACACCTACACGGGTAGCTTACAACACAAAAACACAGGGCTGACGTACAAAACAATTCAAATATACACGGTTTGCTCCTACACAGAATTCCACGGGTGACCTACAATGTACAACTTAAATACTTCACGGGGGTCGCATACAAAACAATATTACACGCACAGGTTGCCTGCAGTACAATAATACAGTCGACAGACGGGAGGCCTACAAACGGACGAGCTTCCTACTCCTACAGTCCCTTACAAACAGGAAGCCCCCGTGGCCCCAGCGACGAAAAGGGCGGGAGGTGGTAACAGAGTAGTACAAGTAGTCATAATCATACTGATACTGACTGACTTCGTAATATTAGTAGCTGGAGGAGGAATACCAGCAGGGGGAATAGTTGTGGTAGCCTCGACGCTACTTATGTGGTGGTGTATGCTGCGCAGATAACAAGAATGATACTAATGTAAGGCAGGTACCACTTGATTTGTAAGTTTCGCAGTAGTCTCTTTACGCTAGTAGTAGTAATAATAATAGTAATAGTGACACTAGTGGTAGGGAGTAGTAAAGCACCTTTTAGGGTTGCCCTTTCAAATAAAGTGCTGCCCCGTCGGATGTAGCAGTGCATGGCGAAGGAGTATATATATACAAACCAACAGCAGCGATTCTTCTTCGCGAGACACTGTAATACTATTAGTAGTAGCAGCAGTAGCGATAGTAGTTGTAGTAGTAATAGCCGTGCTCTAGTACTAGTATATGGAACATAATGATAGTAGTAGCAGTACTAGTGGTAGTAACGCATACTAGTAGTTACTTGAGGTTTGGAGGGACATCGCTGTAAAGAAGAGCAGAGGCATTTTCTGGGAGCAGCACCAGCACAAGCAGCAGCCGCAGCAACATGCCAACCCCAACAGACACTGTACCGGTAACGGCAGTAGTCGTATCAGTAGTATTGGTAGTACAACGCGTACTACTTGTACGAGTGCTACTACTATTACTACTACTGGTACTAGCACTTTATCTTGAATGTTTCTCTCGGTGTCGTATATTGTATTCAGCCCCAAACAGCATCGGTGGCACCACCACCACCACATTCATGCGAGTATGATGGCGAATATGAATATGAGTAAAAGTTCTTTCAGGACAGACAGAATGTGTAGCAAGCATGAAAGGAATAAAATGGAAGTAGAGTACGCTGAGAACCTGCTGTTGCTCCTAACAGCATCAGCAGGAGTGTAGCTGCACACACATATCACTTCAAAGAGGTGGTGGTGGGGGTGCGACAGCAGCAGCAGCAGCGGAAGTGTCGAGGAGAGCCGCGAGAGCAACAGCACAAGGAAATGCGGGGCCGGGGGTAAGAAGGGAGGGAGGAGGCTGCCATCAGCAGCAACAGCGGCAGGAGGACGACGAGGAGCAGCAGCCGCTAACATGCACCCGAAGCATAGTAGCTCGACAGCAGAAACAGGAGCAGCCGCGGAGATCTGCTGCGGGAGTATGTGCAGTTGAGGTAGCTGCAGCAGCACGGACAGCTCTTTATGCTGTTGCTAGGTACATCATCGGCGTAGCTGCTGCTATAACACCAGTAACAGGCACAGAGATTATCCTTTAGTAGCAGTAGTATTAGTGTTAGTAGTAGTAGTGGTAGTAGTAGTAGTGCTAGTATACTGTAGTTTGACAGGGCGGAAGTACACAGTAACCGGAGATAGCCCCGGCAGCACTAGTAGTATCAGAGCTTCTATACTCACGTCTCTACACGGTAGCAACACTGCTTGGAGGTGTTAGTTATATCAAAAAGCTTCAAAGGCCATATGTACATAGGTACATATACATACGCTTACCCAAGAAGTCCAGAAAGCTGGTTGTACACCATGCAGCTACAACGGCCGTGTATTTAAGTGTGTATGTGTGCATACACATCTACGCAGTGAGCCAACAGTTGGGGCGTGTTTTTGGGTACCCACAACGGCCTGCTACAGCAGAGTTCCTGCAGTGCACACACTTATAACCATAGCCAATGGTTCTCCGCATATATATGATATATATATATAGTATATATATGCATACACTTACATGCGGTAAGCAGAGAGCACCCTCCAGCACGCCAGTGTGCACCGGAGAGACACATACCACATACCTCCTCCCTCCGTACCACTACTATTCCGTATCGAATGAGCAGCAGGAACAGCAGCAACACCGGCAACAACAGCAGTCGCATCAGGCGCAGCAGCAGTAGGAGTCGCCGGCGGGGTATCACTATTTTGCTACCACTCATTATGGCACTGCTACTAATTCTACTATCACGACGACGAAAACGACGCAGTACTTACTACTACTGATAGTACTACTACTACTACTATTACTTACTACTACCGACCGCAGTAGCAGGAGTACCAGCGGCGGCCATTACACACTACCGCTCCTCCTCCCTATATTTATCATATAAATATTACGCCTACTACTGTGTAACCGCTAGTAGTAGTGCAACTACAACGACACAAACCACCTCGACTATTATTACAATATCTTACTATGACAGCACAGCTACAGTCACTGAATCAGTAGTACTGCTGCTACTACTACTGATACTACTGCAGGTGTTAATACTATTACTGCGAGCCTCTATGTAAAGCCCCCATTGCGAAGACTAGAGTACTACTGTGATACTATATACATGAAAAGAAGCAGCAGCAGCACTAGGAGGCATAGTAGACGATGCACTCACCTCCACTTCCAGTACAACTTTAAACGGGATGAACAGCACCCCTTAAAACGGGAGGTGCCATGAAGCTGTAGCCTTCTTGACAAGACCGTCGCAACAGCAGCACTTGTTTATGTATGTAGTAGTAGTATCGATATACGCAGTACTAACAGTACAAGGCCAGCAGAAGCTCTACATATGTATATATATATATATATATATGTGTACTCACATATCCGCCACCACCCCCGTGATAGCCACAATCACCAAGGACTGAAACAGGTGTATGTCCGCACAGTGGGTACTTTACCGCAGTGAAACGTCCAGAGCCCACCGCATCCCCTTATGTGTGCGTACATATGGGAAAACCCTCAAACAATGGAGTGTAGAAGGGTCGTGCAAGCTATGGAAAGTAATGTAAAATATTGTTGAGGCTATCTAGAGCACCAACTCATCACATCCGTCGTCGTACAGATCCTCTGCTGTCTCCAAGAACTCTCGCTCTGAAAATGTAGGTA
The DNA here is from genome assembly GCF_030435755.1 of Ochotona princeps. Taxonomy (NCBI): domain Eukaryota; kingdom Metazoa; phylum Chordata; class Mammalia; order Lagomorpha; family Ochotonidae; genus Ochotona; species Ochotona princeps. The sequence continues at coordinate 21,452 of NW_026700601.1, forward strand.
CGTATCTGACCGCGCAATATTAAGGGCAGAAGGAGGATCACTATCAGCAGGATGGAGGGGGCACGGGAGGAGTAGTCCTCGATGAAGCTGGTGCCACACGCTTACCCAGTGCTGCCCCCGCCATGGCACGCATCTGCGTATTACTTCTTTTTCTCTAAGGCGATAATAGTGCTGCTACGTTCAGCACGTATAAAGCTCCAATTTACACAATGATGCTCTGCGGAGATATCTCAACCCCACATTCTAGACACAGGGGACACACCTACTCACACAGAAACGTATGCAAGCGAACCTATTCCGGCCACCCCACACAACAGCTAGCTATGGTACCCCTCTTCATACACAAGTCGAGATAAATCAAGTGCTGCTGCTATAATTCTCTGGAGGACATACAGAAACCGCTGTACTGTGGTATCCACAGGAGCAGCTGTAGTCGTAGCCACACTACAGACTGACTTGGTGAAATAGAGCAACTTGCGGCGGTGTGAGGTCGAAGTAAGTACTACTTACACAGCTTATACTAATACAGAGCACTAGTACTGAGTAGCTCCTACTGGTACTGACACTAGGACTACTGCTACTACGAAGAACAGCACTCACACAGCTGCAGTAGTAGCCACACTAGTAGCAGCAGCCTAAGCGTCCCTCATTCGGCACTAAGGCGTAGTAGCAACGGCTCAACAAGCGGTCGCTCCATGAACCCGCACGCCCTCTCTCCTCTCTCTCTGTTGATCATTACAATCACCTACTATTACTGATACGTACGTCATGATAATGGTGTGTAATGTAGCACCACTGTTTATCTATTCATATTACTAATACCAATACAGTACCACCATTGTGATGATGGTGTGCAACACCACTTTTCTTTATATACGAGTAGTACTACCCAATCGTAAAACCATGGTGTGACGATGCTGTGTAGCACCACCTCTCGACGAGCCCACTGAACTCTACTATCCCTCAGCTACATAAAACAGCACCAACAGAGGAGCGGGCTGGTTTGTAGTAGTGCTCGCAGCAGTTGTTGCAGCCAGTCAACTTTACCCATGCCCCATAGCAGCATATAAATCGGCAGGGGTTATAATTGCAGTATTTGTAGCCGGCAGGTGGGAATCTACATCGTCCCTCTTTTCGATGTATACTAGTCCTAGCAGTGTGCTGGTCTTTTAAATAGTTGCGACCGCTGTATAGCAGCCACTCAAATGTAGCCGTTCTCGCACAGCTTATTATAGACTACACCTCTCACATAGTAGTGGGCTCGTGTACTCGTACCAACAGCGTGGTCGCTATACCACTCAAGTCTACGCCTTGGCGACCTGTCTTTTATAAACACTCCTACTACGTGGTAGTGGGCTGATGGTGCTGCAATAGTCGCGACAGCTGTGTAAGTCGCTCTCGGACCACCTCCTCTACATACTTCCAATGCACTAGTAAGTATTAGAGGGCTCGGGTACTAATGACAACGTCGCATTAGCGACTCGCTCATATCTACTGCACATCCTCTCTCTGTCTTGACAGTACACTCCTGTTACAACCAAGTGGTGGGCTGATGTAGCTAGTAGTCGCGCATCGTTCGTAGCGGTCACCTCTCCCTACGCACTCTCTTACCACCCCGCCGCAAGCCTCTGCATACATACCTAATAAATGTATAAATTCGTATACAATGGCAATGATGGTGGGTAGCAGCAGCCAACTCCCTGGGGCCGTGTGTCTCTGCCTTAATAAGCATAGGACTGATAGCAGAATGGGTGGAGGGGTTGCAACAGCTGTTCAGATGTGGTGTAACGACACCTCACCTCTCCGTAGAGCCAGCCACTCTACTACCCCCCTCCAGCTTCTTTGTAGGCATATAAATACATAATATAGCTATGACAACAACACGGTAGTGGTGCTGCAGTGTGTTTGCATATAATAATACCGCTGCCGTCGCGAAAAATGCGGAAAACAAAGAGAGTGAGTATAGTTCAGCGAGAGAATTTCTTGTTCTTGTTTTTGCAGGTACCTCGACTTTATAGAGATGCACAGGCGTAAATGCAGACAAGACAGCGCATCAACACCCCATGAAAGGCTTCCTTCAACTGAATTAGAAGAAGTACGGGACCTGCTCTTCTCGAACTGCAAGTGGCAATGACGACAGCTGGTACCGGGAGTAGGCGTCCGGCGATAATACTGCAAAATGGTGCTTCGATGTATCATAGCAGGCACACAACAGGCCGATAGCGAGGAACACACGGGCTGGGGAGTGGTGTGTGCGTGCGGATATGTGTTTGCATTCCTCCCGCGCGCTTAATATCGTCACCATGAGGCTTCAGATGAAGTTCTTTCCTACACACAAATAACACCTAGGAGATGCAGTAGCGAAAAAGAACCAGGCGAAAACAGATCACCAAACACTGTTTTGATTGTAAGCAACCTCCACTTATACTTCGTTCCCTAATTTGTGGAAGGATTGGTAGAGGAAAAGCCGAAAGCATTTCTCGAGTGAGAATATCTTGTACCGGTGGTGTTTTTCTGCTGTTGGAACGAAACTAGTATTCACCGGTGAAATTGTGTGCTCCTGCCGAAGAAATTAACAGCCTGAGCTCTGTTCTCTTTCAAGAGAGAAAGTGTTTACTATGTAGAAGAACAGCAACGACAGCAGTACTTCGTTATCGAATGAGACTTTGTATAGACGGCATCCTCGGTGCGCCGCACACTGATACTTTCCGTGTATACGTATATCCACATGTATACGCGTGTGTAGAGACTGAGAGAGAGGAGAGAAAAAGAGGGAGAAAAAGAAACGCTTACACGTTCTCACTTGGCAGTAGCAACCGGCAGAATGTAGCACTGGCTATGTAAGTCTATTTGCGTCACCTATGTATGTATATATGATACTATATCTATATATATATATGTATATATATTGGAGAGAGAGTACACTCACACAGAGAGATATATAGTGGGTCATATGTGTTTAAAAGTGAAAGATTTTCAAGTAAATGTGAAAAAGTGTAATATTTGAAAGTACATTTACACACACACGCATGTTCACATACGTTCACACACAACGCACACACAGAGAAGTCCATCAGTGCGTAATTTCACATGGGGCGTTATATGTGTGTCGTATAGTAGAGTAACGAGTACAACGGCTAGCTACCGTTCATTCAGTTTTCGTGTGTTTTTCGCGGCTTCTCTAGAATTTCGATCTAGTTCAAAGAAAAAAAGGAAACACCAATAGCCACAGCGTGCGTACCTGTAAGCAGCAGCGCAGTATTCTTATTCCTTACTTTCATATTCATCATCGACAGCAGCTGCAGCAAATTTGCAGCAGCAGCAGCAACACTTGTAGTACAACACTTGTAGTAGCAGCAACGAAGTACCAATATAAGCGCTGAGTGTCGTATTGGAACTCACATATGATACTTACTGATATCCATTGTAATGGATATATATATATATATATATGTCTGTGCTTGAATGAAGCATGTATAGACAAACACACACATATATACATACATATTTTCTCTCTGTCTCTCTCTCCTCCTCTCTCTTTCTCTCTCTCTCTCCTTCTCTTTCTCTCTCTCTCTCCTTCTCTTTCTCTCTCTCTGTCTCTGTCTCTCTCTCTCTCTAATATATATATATATACATATACATGCGTGCCTACATACGTATATACACGTTCATACACACGGAAATACGCCAAGATCGTAGTCACGTATGTACACACATGGTAGACGCATACATGTATACAGACATACACAGACACACATAAACATACACGTACACATACACACACACACACACATACACATATACACATACACACATACATATACACTACATACAACATACACACATACAGGTACACATACACACATACAGGTACACATACACATATAACATACACGCACACACACATGCACATTCGCCCAGACGCACACACCCACATTCACATTCACACACACACACGTTTTCATACACACGCACACATATATATGAAGATACATGGCACACATTATACCTACACGTGCAATTTCTGACATATATATAATATATATATATATTCATGTATATATACGCGTACTACAAAAAGATACATACGCTTAATAGAAGCTGCAGTAGCCTCGCGTACGCCTACGCGCAGGTGCATCACGAGGGTCCCTCTCTTCTGCATCTTGATGACTTCCAAACAGACGCGCTCCCTCCACGTAATATATACATACGTATATATGTATGTACATATATATATATATATATTTATATAAGGGGAAGATTCTCTTTTCAACAATGATACATTGGGAGGCATTGTCTCGCTCAGTGCAGGTGCACTGCACATATATATTTATATATATATGTATACGAGTATGATATATCTACACATATATATATATATGTATGTATACATACTGTATCGACATATGCGTATATAGATATATATAGAGAGAGAGCGATGCACACGGAGGTACACTTGCAGTATTTATATGTCATCAGAGGGAAACGTTTACGTTACTATTTTTTCACAGGGGGGACAGCGTCGAGCGCAGTGTAAATGCAGAGATTTATAAATATATATGAACATTCGTGTACCTACATTTATATATATATCTATATGTACAGGGAATACAAATGCAGAGATATATATACATATATGAAGAGTCTATTACCTAAAAATACATATAAATACACGTACATACATGTATATATATATACATACGTGTATAGGGAGCGCCTGTTGCTGTGACGTCCATGACTGCTATTGCTGTTGATGCGACTACTACTACTAGTACTATTATTAGTACTACAAGAATCCTGTTAAGACGGCTACTGCCTTACAATACATATACATATATCTATATGCACATATATGTACACACGTGTACCTATCTGTGTATATAAAGATTCGTATAGAGGTAATATGCACAGACATGTAGGGGATATATATATATGTATATAGATGTGTGGGGGATATATATATATATATATATAATTATCCATATGTGTATAAGTATATATATATATATATGTCAATCGTAGGACTGTGTACAAGTATTAAGGATGTATGGGAAGAACTTTTTTTCTTGCCTTCAAGGGGGATTCGATATGAGATATATATGTATATGCATATGTGTACATACACAAGATATATATATATACATATATGTGTATGTATGTATGTATGTATATATATGTATATGTGTATATATATATATATATATATATATATATGTAGGGGAGGCATACCTAGAGAGGAGAGTCTCGAGGTGAAACCAGTTATGTATAAATAGCATGTACAGGGTAAAGCGCGCAGCGAAGAATTACCTATATATATATATATATATGTATAGGAAAGTTTGACGGCCAGGGAATACTCATACAAATGTAATATGAAGGGGTCAAGATAGAAAGATTAGCAATATACATATATATATGTAGAGCTATATTATGCATACTGTTCAGAAAGATTTATATACGCAGAGATATAATTATATATATAGTGTTTCTACGTACACATATATATATATATATATGTATATATGTGCGCAGATGAATATTTTGGATGCATAGTATGCATATATATGAAAATTGTATTTGATATAGATATATACATATGTATCAATTCTTTTAGACCTATGACATATATATATATATATATGTATACCTGTACACGTAATACATATAAATAGATGTGTGTATAGAAAGGATGCTTGAGGAGCACTGGACAGTTTATGAAGGAGATTAAGGAGAAGTGGCTGCGTAGTAGTGGAAACAAATTTGACGAAAACACGTAATGTGTATTAGTACTGGCATATATATTTATAAGTAACTCTCTCTATATATTTCTATATATATATATAAATATATATATATACATATATGTATTTGTAATGTTATGGGGATTTATACGTACAAACATATGGGTCTCGAGAGAACTATATATATATATATATATGTACCAATGTATATAAGAGGAAGAAAGTATACTAAACTGACGTATATATATATATATATAAATCTGTGTTACACTAAAGGTCTATTACTATTACTCTCATGATTTGGAGGCTTTAAATATTAGCGACATGTATATACGTTAGATGCAAGTGTGTTATTATCATAATATATATATATATATATATATATATATATATATATATGGTATATGTACTTCCACGTTAGATAGAAGTGTGTTATTATTATATGTATATATATGTGGTAAATATACTTCCACGTTAGGTTGAAGAGTGTTATTAATAATTATAATCATTATATACATATATATGTTATATATACATATCTACACGCTAGATAGAAGTGTGTTATTATTATTTTCATTATACATATATATATATATGTGGTATATATACTTTCACGTTAGATAGATTAGTGTGTTATTACTGACATATATGTGATTGTGTATATGAGTAATGTAAATTGAGCGTATTGTTGATGACGAATATATGTGTTTGTCTCTGTGTGGTAGTAGTAATACTGCTACTAATACTAGTTACAGTACTAAGTAGTGGTAGTAGTGAAAGTATTAGTATTAGTAGTAGTAGTAATACTACTACTACACTAATACTAGTTATAGTACTAATATTAATAGTAGTTGTATTATCAGTAAGAGTAGTAGTAGTAGTAGTGATAGTAATAATAATAGTAGCAGTAGCAGTATTACTACACTACTACGTAGAAGACTGCTCCTTCTGTGTGTGCAAATGTACTTGTATATATGTGCGTGTGTGTGTTTTTTTAAGTGTGTACGTACATGTTTGTGTGTATATGTGTAGATTTGCATTTGAAAGTAAATGTGTATATGTGTAAGTGGTTCTGTATATGTGAGGAAGTATATATGTGCATGTGTGTATCTGTGTACTCAAAAATATATGTATGTGTATATGAATGTATCTACTATATATATCTCTGTTTACACGTACTAGTAGTAGTAGTATTGTTATTACAAGTAGTGTTGATAGTTTTCTTCTGCAATTCATTTATTATATCCAATACTTCTCGTGTGTCTGTGTGTATGTATGTGTGTGTGTGTGTGTGTGTTTGTATTTGTGTATGTGTGTTTGTATATGTGTATGTCTGCGTGTATTTATTTTTGTGTGTGTGTGTGTATGTACGTGTATGTGTGTTTGTATATATATATACGTATATATATATATATATATATGTATGTGTGTGTGTATGTGCAGGGAGTGTGTGGAACAAGAAGCGTTTACATTAACAACCAATTCGCACTCCACATTTTCCCAGGGATAGAACAGAGGATCGAGTACCGATATCTTGAGAGCCACTACTTTTGATATTTGGAGTCAGCGGGAACAGGGCGTCATCAAAATGGAGATATCTGATGAGAAACAAGATAATATGGATTTACTCGAGAGTATAGCATTAGCAGTGAGAAGTATGTCTGCTCAATTCCCTTCTGCATGCATCACGAGTAGCAGCAGCTCCTCCCCGCATAGTCCTTCTGCACCCTACATTGTTAGTCGCAGCAATGGCAATACTACTACTACTAATACTACTAGTAATATTATTGATACTAATACGAATTATAGTAGTAGTAATAGTAGTAGTATTAGTGATAATAGAATTGATAATATTAATAGTAATAGTACCGGTAATAAGCGTAGCAGCATAACCATCAATAATGGTAGTAGTAGTAATAGTAGTAATACATATAGTAACAGGAGCAATAGTAATTTCAGTAATGGTAATAATAGTGCATATAGGAATTCTAGTAAGTAGTAGTAGGAAAGGAAACCGATGTAATCGCGGTCACCAATCCTCTCTTTCTTCTGCTTCTTCTTCTTCTTCACCACCACCACCAGCATCATTGCTACCTTCTCTTGATACTAATCGCAGCAACTGCAGCAGCAGCACTAATAACAATAATAGCAGTACTAGTAATACTAGTAGATATTTGCAAAACATGAGTGGCACGCAGCGCAGCACTAAGCGTAGTCGCCTATATACATTACAAGAACAGCAAGAAGCAACAGCATACACAGCAGCAGCACTAGCACGAGCTCTAGCCGCCGTTGGAGCGGCAGCAAATAGTAGTAGTAGTAGTAGTAATAGTACTAGTAGTGATAGTAGTAGTACTAATAATACTGGTGATACGCTTGTTTACAACAATACTACTAACCCTCCTACCGCTCCTATTACTACTACTTCTACCACTACTACTACGATAGAGGAGCGCCGCCGCCAGCAACAACAACAACTACTACAACACCTACAAGAAAGCGAACAACAAGGAGGAGGAGGAGGAGAAGTAGAAGACGCAGAAGAAGCAGAAACAGAAGGAAGAAAAGGAGCTGAGGGAGGAAAAAGAGAAAGAGAAAGAGGAGGAAGTGGAGCAGCAGGGACAGCAGGAGCAGCAGCAACAGAGAGAGAAGCCGCAGCAAGAACAGCACACTCACAACTACAAGCACTACAGCCTTCACCACCGCTCTCTCCACCCGTCATATCAGTGAACACATCGCCGAGTCTCTCCCCAGTTCCTCTTCCAGTGATGAGTAGTCGAGAAGCAAACGCTCCACCAGCGTACGATGAAAACGCGTTCACCAAATCCACATCGGCAGCACGTGTTGTCCTACAGAGAGTTGGTAAGATCAATTTTCCTATCTCTCTCTCTCTCTATATATATATATATGCATATATATACATATATAAACATATATATATATATTGTATATACCTATTCATATATAAATATATTTATATATGCGCATTGCATATGTTTTTATATTTCTATTCACATATATATTATGTATTATGTATACATATATACATATATAGATATATGTATTATATGTTTATATATATATATATATTTCCATTCACATATATATAATATATAATGTGTACGTTTGTTGGTAACTGTATGTTCATTTGTGTGTGTGTGTGTGTGTGTGAGTGTGTCTGTCTGTCTGTCTATGTTTGATTATGCATGCCTCGGCAAAGAAAACTCATTTTATGTTTTCGACGTAGTCAACTTCACTAGTGGATGCATCCGTTTTGAAAACGGCGCCACTACTGCTCCTCTTGCTACTGCATATCCTATATGTCTATACATATATGGTTGTGTTAGAGAGACGCAGATACATATATATATATATAATACATGTATGTATATTATACGTATATGTCTGTATGAAAGCCTGTGTATACATCTACTTTTGCAGCCGTCCCGTGAGTCACTATGTGTCTATATACGTGTATATACGTGTTTGTGTGAAAAAAAAACATTTATGTATATATATATATCGCTTCTAAGGCTGCTGTCCCATACATTTACTTATGTATATATATATGAAAACACATATGCTGCTCCTTTATTTGCTGCTGGAATGTATATGTACATATATATATATAGATATATATATATATATATGTGAAAGCATCTGTATACATACTGTGGCTTTTTTTGCTGCTGTCTTATACACATACATATGTATATGTGTACATGTAAAAGGATCTATAAAAGGATCTATAAATAGTGTTGCTTTTTTTGCTGCTATCCCGTACATGTACGTATGTACGTTTGCATTTGGTTGTGTTTCGTGTTGTGCCGTGTCTAGCTCTCTATACGTATGTGTGTGTCTCTCTCTCTTTCTATATATTTATATATGTAGACATATATGTGTATGTACATAAAGTTTTATTTACGTAAATGTATATATATCTATGTACATCGGTGTAAAAAATATGACACTATTTCTCTTTCTTCTGTGTGTGCTTTTGAATTTGTTTTTTTTTGCTCTATACAAAAATATATACATGCCCTCCAACACACGCATGCGCAGACGCTGCGTGTCTGACAGTCAGAGCTCCCACATCTCTCGACGACCTCGATCAAAGCGAAGACTGTTCCTCTGCTTTAGAAGATTTCCAAGTAAGTCTTCATATATATATATATATAACATATACACTAAGTACTATATACATATATATACACACACATACATGTGCAGTTATATATATATATATATATATATGTATACTGCTCTCTGCCTCCCTCTTGAGTGTTCAGATGTCTCTAGCACCCACAGTAATAATTCTTCTATTTATATGCATATATATATGTATATACTGATATATGTCTCCCACTCTCTAAATATATACATATATATATACATATATATATATATATATATATGTATATATATATATGTATATATATATATGTATATATACTGCTCTCTTACCTTCTCTGAGTGTTCGAATGTTCTTTACGTAGTCAGTAACAACTCCCATGTATATATACATACATACAAACACTTATTTATGTCTCTCGCTCTATGTATATATGTATATATATCTATTTACATATGTATATTATGCATGTATGTGTGTGTTCAAATGTTTCTAACACCCACAGTAATAACTCATATATATATATCTCTCTCTCCCTCTGCCTATGTATGTATACATATATATATATATATCTCTATGCATGTATATGTATATGTACTGTTCTCTCCCTCGTCCCGCTGAGTATTTAAAATGTTTCTTGCACACACAGTAATCACGATCCTATATATATGTATATATGTATGTATATATGGAATTAGAGAGGTATATATATTTTGCTTCCTCTGTCCCCTCTCTTTTTGTGTTGTTGTGGATACATCCTTTTCTGTCTGAATTCATATTATACACCTACCCCTTTTCTGTGACATGCCCAACATCTCTTCTTCCGAATAACTCACTCTGTCTATACATGTATGTGATTGTGTATACATCTGTACGTGTATGTGTACATACGAGTATACATATATATATATATATATATATACATATCTATATATATATATATATAGATATGTATATATGTGGTGTGAGTGCTAGTCTCTGCTCGTGTGTCCATATGTGTGTGTGTGTGTATGTATGTTTATGTATGTTTTGATCTCTGGTTATTTGCCTGTATGTACGAATGAGTCTGCGTCAGCATGTGTCGGCATCGTGCGTGTGTATGTGCGTCTGTGCATTTGTATATGTAACGTGCCTGTGCATATGTGGGTGTGGGTGTGCGTATGAGTGTAGATGTGCGTGTGCTTCTTGGTGTGTCGGTCCGTGCATGCGTGCATACGCGGAAGCAAGCGCCCGTGTATTCGTACGACAGTATATTTAGCAGAATGTGTTTCAGCGTATATCTGTGTGTATGGCTATATATATATATATATATGTGTATGTGTACGTATGTACGTATATGTGTATGGATATATATATCTCTAAGTGTATGTATGTATGTTGGCTGGCAGTAATATTCCGGTCTTTTGAACAGGCAGTTAATGTCTCTGAAAAACTTTCTCTGCTCGAGCTCTCCACACACAAATAAGACTGCGGCAATACCTCATACCGTATCACAGTTACATGGGGCTAGGATTATATGCATGCTTACTGCATGTAAGACAAGTGTCTTTCTACGTACTGTTGCCGTTGCTTTCCCTTAAAGTTCGTCTCCCTCCAATAATAGTCGTGTGTATATATGATCTTTTTAAAAAAGATGGATATATGTCTGTCAATATTAGTACTAGTACTGCTACTAATACTACTGATACTGCTACTACTAGGACTATTACGTTTGTTGCCATTTTTTCGTATAGGCATCAATCGGAAGGGGACTCGTCGCCTACGTCTGTTTCTTCAAAGGAGGTGAAAAAAAAAACACAACACTCACTTCTTTCTGCTTATATGTACGTCTCAGTCTGTGTGTGTGTGTACGTATGTACGTGTCTTTGCTTGTGTGCATGTATGCATGTATGTGTGTGTGTGTATGTGTGTGTGTGTGTGCATGTGTGCCTGTGTAAGAATGTCTGGGTGAGTGTGTATACATGTGTGTGTGTGTGTGAATGTATATATGTACGTAGGCATGTATGGGTGGACAGATGGATGTGTATATGTATGTATATGTATGTATATGTATGTATATGTATGTATATGTATGTATATGTATGTATATGTATGTATGTATGTATATATGTATGTATGTATGTATGTATATATGTATATATGTATGTATATATGTATATATGTATGTATATATGTATATATGTATGTATATATGTATATATGTATGTATATATGTATATATGTATGTATATATGTATATATGTATGTATATATGTATATATGTATGTATATATGTATATATGTATGTATATATGTATATATGTATGTACATATGTATATATGTATGTACATATGTATATATGTATGTATATATGTATATATGTATGTATATATGTATATATGTATGTATATATGTATATATGTATGTATATATGTATATATGTATGTATATATGTATATACGTATGTATATATGTATATATGTATGTATATATGTATATATGTATGTATATATGTATGTATGTATATATGTATGTATATATGTATGTATATATGTATGTATATATGTATATATATGTATATATATGTATATATATGTATATATATGTATGTATGTATGTATATATGTATGTATGTATGTATATATGTATGTATGTATATATGTATATATGTATATATGTATATATGTATATATGTATATATGTATATATGTATATATGTATGTGTACGGTTGTATGTATGCATGTCTGTCTGTCTGTATGTATATATGTAGGTATGTATGGATGGTATATATCTGTTTGTATGTAGAGTTGTATGTATGTAATTATGCAGTTGTGTCTGTGTGAGTATATATATATATATATGGCTACATGCATGTATGTGTGCATGTGAGTGGTGAGAAGTGTAAGAGTGTGTGTGTGTGTGTGTGTTTTCCTCTATTATATGTGCGTTTCTACATGTGTATGTATGTGTTTGTCAGTGTGCGTGTGTATGTAAATGTGTGGGTGTGTAATATGTCTCAAAGTGTGTGGATGCTTTTTTTATCTCAACATGCGTGTGTACATGTGTATATGCGTGTGTGCTAGTGTGCGTGTGTTTGCGTCTACATATGTGTGTGTATGTGTGTGTGTGTATGAAAGTGAATGTCTATGTGTGTGTAAACATGTCTGTCAGTATGTACGTGTGCCTCCACATGCATATATATATGTATGTGTATGTGTGTGTATTTGTGTTTGGGAGATTGTGTCTTTATGTCTGTGTGTATGTGTGGGCACTCTGCATGTGTGACTACATATGTATCTGTGAGAGCGAGAGAGTGTGTGCTCATATATTTGTATATATGTGCGTCAGTATGTATATGTCCCTACACGGGTATATATATATGAATATGAGTGGGGGTGTGTTTATGCGTGTCTATGTGTATGTCACTATGTACATATCTGCGTGTGCATGTATGTGTGTGTGTGTGCGCGCGTATATATTGCTGTGTACTACTAAAACTGTTTGTGATATAGATATATATAAATGTATTGCCGTGTAGTAGTAAGAGTATTCGTGTATAGATATATATATGTAAACATACGTATATATATATATACTGCTGTGTATTTTTGAGAGAAGCTGTGTGTCTGCATATATTGGTGTGCAGCAAGCGAAGCGACAGTAGCGAAAATGGCGTCTCTTTTATTTAGAGTGGAGGTGCTTCTGGAGCCCGGGACAGACCCTTCTTTAGTAAGTATATATTGTTCTTAAAAAAAAGAAAGCGAAAAACATTTTTCCACACTCTCTCTCTCTCCTGAGCCTCCACAAGTCACACTACTGCGTATTCGAGCGTGTGCACATATGCATCGAAAAAAAGACTTCCTATTAGATAATGTGCTCTCATATATATATATATATATATATAGAGAGAGAGAGAGAGAGAGAGAGACAGAGGTATATAGATATAGGTACAGATATATATATATATGTATACATGATTTGCATGTGCAGCTATATATACTATATATGTATATATACTATGTATATTGTGTAGTAGTGTATGTGAACATATATATATATATATATTTTCCTCTGTATGCGTCAAAATACGTGTAATTATCTACATGTATATGTATATATATATTCATATTCATATTATGTATGTGTACGTATACATAATAATATGTATGTTATGCAGTAATGTTTGAAGCACATATACATATATATATAAGTATATGTATATATAAATAGATAGATATATGTACATGTATGTATATATATTGTGCGGAACATGAAGCAGTCGTACACGCGTCTGTTTCTGTGTGTATGCAAATGTGTTTCGTGTGTCCCCAGCTCTTTTGCGGAGTTCTACGTATACATATATAATACGAATACTTACATACTAAATCAGTTTTCCATATATATAAATATATATTCCCCTCTGTATGCGTCAAAATACGTGTAAATGTCTACATATATATGTATATGCACGTAGTATGTAAATATGTATGTATATGTGTACGTATATATATATGTATACCTACGTACATAAATACATATATATATATATATACATATATATATATATATATATATAAATATATAAGTATAATATAGTAAAACGTTTTTCCTTAGCATTCTGCATCCGAGTGGGAATTACGTGTCCGTATACGAATATTGACACTACCTCAGAATGTCTTCTACTACAAATATTCATGTATGTACATATACACATATATATATATATATATATGTATATGTGGATGTATATGTATATGTGCTTGTATATGTAAATGTATATGTATATGTGAATGTGTAGAGGTATATGTGCATGCATGGAGAGAGAGAGGGATATGTATACGTGAAGTATATTATGGATTGTGTTCTCAATACACATATATGGATTAGAGAATAGAGAGAGAAAAGGAGAGGGAGTTCGAGAGAGGAAGAGAGGAAGAGAAGGGAAGAAAGGGAATCAAAGAGACAGAGAGGGCGGCAAGCGGATATCGAGCTCTCATTCTTTCTACCGAGTGGAGTTTCGTACATACACGCATGCGCGCAGGGAGAACGCACAGAGACACAAACAGAATCAGACAGAGGAATGCACACTACTAGTTCATGACGAGAGAAGAGTCAAAAAGAGAGATAGAAAACAAGAAAACACGAGATGTTTCATGATGAGAGAGATATATACGTATTGACGCAACGGACATAGTGCCTGTCGGTCACAATCTAATGTATACATACATACATACATATATATATATACATATATACATGAACACACAGACGAACGTGCATTTATGCATGTATGTAAGTATAGATACATACATACTCGCATACATATATACATACATACATAAATGAATACATACGTACATATGCACGCACATATACATACACAGACACAGACGCAGACACACACAGACACAGACACACAGACACACAGACACACACACGCACACACATACACACACACACACATAGATACGCCCACACACTCACATATCCACAGACACAAACACATGTATATATATATATACGCACAGATACACACACACGCATACACACACACACACACATACATACATACATACATACATACACGAACACACTCATATACACACACACACTTACACACACATATATATACACACACACACACACTTACAAACACATAAACACACACACACACATACACACACACATATACAGACATACACACGCACACACATACATACACACGCACACACACATACATACACACACACACACATACGTACACACACACATACATATACACACACATACACACACGCATACACACATACACACACGCATACACACATACACACACGCATACACACATACACACACATATACGCACATACACACACGCATACACACGCACATATAGACATGAACAGGGATACAGTCATGTTGTTGTTGAGAAAAGACGTTGATTTGAGGAAACGTGGAAAGACAAATGAAAGGTGTTCGTTGCTTTTTTGAGGTTTTTGTTATATCGGAATGTTGCAGAACAGGAGAACATCGCTTTCACATTACGCGGGAAATATCGGCATGCTCGTAGTACCGCAGACGTCTCTGGCAGTGAAATTACGCAACGATGCTATGCAGTAAGTTATATGTGAACGTTCTTATAGTAAAGTAAATGTTTCCTCTACGTGTACGCGCTCTTAATGTGGAAAAGCTTTCGTGTAAGTCTTGTTGCTCTCCATATGTATATATATGTATATATACATATGGAGAGCAATTTTCACAACGTTTTCTTTTATATCTTCTTTACGAAAGAATTTATACGCAGTTAATGAATTTGTATGAAACCGTTTCTTTGCGGACATTATTTCCTTTGCATGATAATGTACAGTGCGTGTATTTTCTTACTGACATAACATCACGCTCTATGTACATACGTTAAATTGATGGAGTTTTGCTATCTGCATCCCCCTTCAAAGATATATGCTCAGTACATACGTATTAGGTAGAGTTCGCTACATACACTCACCTTCGTACGACCGAAGGTGAGTGTATGTGTATGTGTATGTGTATGTACTCTTATGTACATATATAGCATATATATGTAGTAATAGAGTTGTTTACATAGAGGCAAACTTGTTCACATGTTGCTCTTGTTTTTTGAGTGTATATGGTCTACATACGAACATTAATGGGTAGAACTGTTCACACATACTTTCTTTTCACAGTATTTCCTATACAACAGCAGAAGGGGTAGATCTCTATCTATACGAAGTACGTTTCAGTTATTTGCTCTATATACACATAATGAAGGTAGGAGTAACACCATCTCTTCCTTTCAATATATATGCGCTCTCTCTCTGTATATATATATATCATGAGTATACAATTCGTAGATGTTTTTTCTTTTAAAAGCGTCTGCTCAACACATACATCACAGAAGCAACCTTCTTATGTGCAGCTGCTAATTGCTTACTACGTATACACATACATATATACACTTAGTTTACACATACATACATAAATAAATAAATATAACATACATACATGTACATACATACATGTGTACACTTTCATGCATACACACACACACACACGCGTACGTACGTACGTACACACACACACACAGAGATACATATATAGCATACATAGGTAGACATGCATACGTATACGTACCTACACGTACACACACAAATATACAATATAGACACACGCACACCACGACACACACAACAAACACACAGGAACACCCAGAAACGTATGAGAGAAACAGACGTTGTCTACATTATGTAGATGTATGGGTCAAACGGTATATGTGTTTGATATGCGTAATAAAGTTGTAAACATGTTCACAAGGAGGTTACAGAAGTGATCAGTCTTACTGATTAGTATTTGGAAGAGATCGACATTTGCAGTCTTGTTGCACGTCATCACGGTGTACAGACACCGCGCAGGGAATGCAGAGGGAGCGAGAGAGCGCCAGCCACACACGCAAACATGCACACCCACCTACACACACATCTACACACTCACACACGTACATGCACACACACATACACGCACATACCTGTACACGCACACAAACATATATATGTATATATATATACATATACGCACGTACATGCACACGCAGACAAACACACACACACACATACACATGTGGACAGAGTCGGAGACAGAGACAAATTGTAGCATCGCATGCAAGCATTTACATCTTCATAGCTTAGATACACAGAGATTCACAAGTATACTAATATATATATATATATATGCGCGATAGACAAGAAAGTATAGCGCATAAGGAGGAAAGGATGTCAGGTGCAGCAGTTGACGTCAATACATGCGCGAGAGACTGCTACGAAAAAGCGAAAAATTTGCA